>NC_060286.1:12913264-12913620 GCF_021613505.1 Equus quagga
GGTGGGTGAGTGGGTGGGTGTCTGTCTCTCTGTGTGTCTGTGTGTTAGGGTGTGGGCTGAATTGAGGGAGCTGTGTGTGTATGTGTGTTGGGGTGTGTGTGTGTTGAGGTGTGGGCTGAATTAAGGGAGCTCTCAATAGACCTGTTTTTTGCCCCAATCACAGCTCTTCAGATGGCACCTTCAGGGAAGCTTCAGGTGGCCCTCCAGGGAGCCCTAGAAGAGGATTCTGTCCCTTCAGGGCTAGGAACTCAGCTGATGGGGCAGGACAGTGGTCCTCAGGCCCAGGGTGCCCTGAAGGTAGCTATTCCTGCACCTTCTCCAGGTACTCTGCAGAACAAGGACTCTGTTGCTAAAAC
>NC_060286.1:12914020-12951988 GCF_021613505.1 Equus quagga
CCAGGGAGCCCTAGAAGAGGATTCTGTCCCTTCAGGGCTAGGAACTCAGCTGATGGGGCAGGACAGTGGTCCTCAGGCCCAGGGTGCCCTGAAGGTAGCTATTCCCGCACCTTCTCCAGGTACTCTGCAGAACAAGGACTCTGTTGCTAAAACAGGAAGCCTTTTTGAGGATTCTAATGCCAGCATGGTCCATCCTGGGGAAATATCAGAGGCCAAGACCCTTCCACCTCGTCTGGGAAGAGAAGGCTCTCCCGGCCAGCTGTGCGTGAAGCCTCACACCCCCAGACATGGTTTGGCTTCCTGGGGTGAGGGCCTGGTTACTGCTCAGGGAGGAACGCTCCCTGGGACAAAGACCTCTGCTAGGGCAGGTGGCCCTGGCAGCAGCCTGACCCTACCGAAGGTGCGGGCTCCCAGCACCCCCCGGGACAGCATCCAGCTGGCCAAGCGGCACCACAGCCAGCCCCAGGCGGGCCCTGGGCACTTCAACCAGGTGGTGAGCATTGAGATTGGCACCCTCTCAGCCCTCCACCCCTCCAGCCTTCCTGAGGTGCAGGCCCGAGCTGAGCTCCGGGAGGAACCAGAGAAGATGGAGATGGAGGAGCAACCCCCAGCGGGGAAGAAAGAGGACAGAGAGAGCCCGAGGGCCCCCAGAGCTGAGCTGGAGGAAGTGGACTTGGGGAACAAACCACCCACACCCCCCCTGCACCGGTTTCCATCCTGGGTGAGAGGCGCCCTGGGGGCTGGGCAGAGGGGCAGAGCTGACGGTGTGAACACTGTTCATTGAGCACAGCCTCATGCTGAGCGTGAGATGAGGCCATCATCCTCACGGCCACTCTGGGAGGCGAGTCCCACCGAGCTGGCCCAGACCACCCAAACCAGTGAGGGGCAGAGCTGGGGTTTGGAATGACGGACAGTGGCTGGCTGTCATTTCCTGAGCAAGTGCTCACTGTGTGCCACACACCAGGCTGGGTGCTTCATGCACATTTCTTGTTTAGTCTTCATGACTCTGAGGCAGTGTGGTGTTGCGGCAAAGAGCACAGGTCCCAGAGTCAAACTGTAGGGTTGAGTTGCTAGCTATGTGACCCGGGGCAAGTTACTAAACCTCTGTGCCTCAGTTTCCCTCTCTGTAAAATGGGGATGATAGCAGCTCCTTTCTAGTGTTGTTGTGAGAATTAAATGTGTTAACATATAGTAAGTACTTGCAGTAGTGGTTCACAGTAAGTGGCATGTAAGCGTTGGCTATGTTATTATTTCTGAGCTTTAGCTTCCTTACTTGTGATATTGGATAAAACGACATGAGTTCTGGTGGAAATGCTTCAGAATCAGTGATCTGGGGTGGGGGATACTGATGGAACAGGCCAGCCAAGCATTAATCTTTGTAGAGTTGAATGACGGGTACACAAGGTCATTCTCTGTTCTCTTCTCTCCACTTTTGTGTCTGACCTTTCCCGTGAGGACAAGTTAAAATAAAAACAGGAGTCGGTTGGGGGTGGGCAACACTAAGGTTGCCCTGGCCAGTGGTGAGGCTGAGATGAGATACTGGGGTCGAGTGCTGAGCACAGAGCCTGGCCCCTGGGCAGGACTCCCTCCCTGTGGGAGGAGGTAGGTGCTGTCCCCTTTTTCAGATTAGGAAACTGCTGTCCCCACAGACTTAGTTACTTGCCCAAGCTCACATAGTAGGTAGTGGCGGGCCAAGCTCTAAATGTAGGTCTGGCTGTCTCCAGAGCCCGGCTCTGCCCCTCCGGTTATACTGCGTCTTAGGGGACATCAGAGAGCAGACGTCAGCCTCTTACGCATGGTCTGACCCCGGGATGCTGCTGTGGTGTGAGGCAGCGCTGTGGGGGACGTCTGAGTGTCAGGCTCCTGGCAACATAGGGAATGAGGCCCTGGGGGTGGCACCACCCCACACCACTGCCTGGATGGCCCACCTTTTCAGCAGCACCTTCCAGGGTCTTCTTTGAAATGCTGCTAGTCTGGGGGTCCTCATGACCCCAAGCCTAGGGGCCACATCCTTAGCAGTGATTGCTGACCAGTGCTGATGGCTGCGGGGACCAGAATGACCAAAAGCAGCCATGCCCGGGAGCCGGGCCTGGGGGAGAGGGCTCAGTGGTCTCCCAAGGCCAGCCAGTCTTCAGGCCGTGGGCTGCTGACCTGTCCCTGAGGCCCCTGCCTCACGGGAAGGAAGGGTAAGGCACAGGTGGAGAGGCTGCTGGAAACGGAGGAGGGCCAGGTCGTGAGAACCCCCTCAGAACCATCCCTCCTCGTGTTCGCTGTGGTCTTGTGAATCCAGATGCTCGGGAATCCTAAGGCAGAGGCGGGCAGTGAGGGAGCACTCAGCGAGGGACATGGCAGGAGGGCTCAGTGCCACCAGGTGCCTGAGTCGGGATTACCCGTGTCAGCTTAGGAAACCACCGTGACCAGAGAGCCTGACCTCACTTCTCAGGTGGGACAGCTGGGCAGTACTGTGTGGAAAAATCCAGACTGAGAATTCAGAGAAGGACATTTCTCAATCCCATATACTTATTTGCCAACTTAGAGTTTGCAGAGCCCTTTTTCTGTTGCTCCTCAAAATAACCTTGCGAGTTATGCATCGGATAACCTTTTGTAAGACACTCCCACATTTGTTTAAGCTAATCCCTCAGGCCTCACTTTCATTTCCTCTGTAAAGTCAGAGGCCTGTCCTTGGTTGAATTCCACAACCACTACTAGTAGGAATAATCTTGTTTATGCCTAATTTTACTGCTTCGACCCAATTTATCTGCCCTCCAAAAGCACAGGAATCCCCTGCCCCACCCTGTGCCACTCCTGGGACACCCTTCCTCGCTGCCGCTCAACCTCTTACCTCCTCATCCCTCCCCTTACCTCTGGATCTCAACCCGGCACTCGCCAGCCCCTCCCGCTCTCCCCCAAGTGCCCAGTGCTGCTGCCCTCCTCTGGGGTGACACCCCAATAGCACCCCGCCTCCCAGCCCCAGCCCCGCTACCTCCCTGAGGCAGGCGATGTTCCCTGGTCTGTGACTCACCTTGTCACGTTGTTTTCCTTTTACCTTGAGTGGATATGAAGAAAAATGGAAAAGCAGAGGCAGGGCCTCCTGTCTTCTTCAGGAGCATCAAAACCATTAGGAAAGCTCCCTGGGGCTGTGGGCCTGCGTCAGACCCAGGGACACCCTGAGGAGTGAAGAGCTGAGGGTGGGCCTTCCCTGTCGAGGCGTCTTCCACAACGGGTTTCTGGGGTCTGGTGAGCCAGAGAGTCTTTGAGAGTTCGCCTCAAAACCTAACCATGATGTGACATTATTACTGTAGGAAAAAAGTGTGTCCCAGGTCCCAAACGACTGGTTTATAGGAGGGCATTTCCTTGCTGTGGGGCTCTGACCTTGTTGTCAACACCCACCTTCTAGAGGTGAGAGTCTGAGGCCCAAGGGCCTCTACAACGATAAGATTCAGAGAAACAGGCGACTGAGCCCTCTCCTCTTGAACTGCCTCAAGGGAAGGGTGGCAGTGAGAGGGAATAGATATCTTTGGGCACAGATTATATTCCAGCTGTTAAATGTTTGCATTAATAATTACACTTGATTCTCACTCAGCCTGAAGAGGAGTGTTATTACCTCCCTTTTAGAGCTGTGGAAAATGAGGCCCAGAAATGATGTAACTTGCCCATGACTCCCCGGCCAGTAACTGGCTGAGCCTGGATATGGACCCAGGTCTGCCCACTCCAAAGCCACAAGAGGGGCTCAGGTGGGCTCAGTCCTGGGCGCTGACCATCCTGGGACCTCTCATTCCAGGAGAGTCGGATCTATGCTGTGGCCACGTCAGGCATGAGGCTCTCGGATGTGTCTCCCAGAAATAATGTCACCTGCTGCAGTGAGTTCCAAGTGAGGTGCTCAAGTGGGCAGTGTGGGCGTGCGGGTAGGAGAAGACTCAGCAACACCCTGGGCCAGGTCACCTGGGACCCCATGTCCTCCCCCGGCAGGTGAGGTTCAGGTGAAGTTACACAGCCATGGCTGCCTTGGAGAGAAAAGGAAGCCGTGCCGGTTCAGCTCATCACCTGCTGGGTGGGAGTGGACATGAACAGAGCTGTAGCTGGTGACAGAGCTGAAAGGGACTTTAGGGGTGGGGTCCTCCAGCCCAGGCTCCTACCTGCTCTGGCTTCCCTTCTGCAGTGCAAGGGCTATGAGTGGGAGGAGCCCCCTGAAGGACCCGCATCCCCACCCACTGGCTGCTGAGTCACCAGCCAGCCACAGAATCCCCACGGTGATGTGAGAGCCCCACAGTCACATGACTTGTAACACCTTGGCCCCCGTACTGAGATCTGTGACCCAGTCTGTCTCCCAGAGAGCTCTGCCCAGGTCTCTGCCTCCCCCAGACTCCCCCCTGAGTTAATCTCCTCCCTCTTGTCACCCCCTCCAGCTTCAAGCCCTCCTGCCCTGGCGTCCCCTGGGCCTTTCTCTGGCCTTGTCTACAAGAACGTCACCGTGCCTGTCTACACAGCCCTGAAGGGGGTAAGAAGCTGCTGTCCGAGGAGGGGTGTCCCCATCCAGAGAGGCCTCTCGTCCATGTGGTGGCTGGAGTGTGGCTCTGGGGTCAGGCTTCCACACACATGTGACTCTGGGCAGGGAGCTGAACCCACATATGTCACTTCATTTTTATTGTTTATCAGATTTTCATTATAAAAATTCTGCATTTACAAAAATTCGAATCAATATGATTGTGGGCAAAGTAAAAAGTTAAAGGTTAAACCTGTGCCTGCTCCGTCTCTCCTCCCCATCTTTTCATGTCTGTCCCAGAGGGCAGTGGGGCTCCTTCCAGAACTTTTTATGTTTATTCAAACATACTCCTGTAACAGCCCTACATATTTTTAAACAAAAATCAGATATAACTGCAACATGATGTTTTCATATACATTTGTCTCCTTTTTTTGTTAGGGTTTTTTCTTTGAAGTAATTAGGAACACAGTTAATAAGGTTTTTTTAAATTGAAGTATACATGTTATTGGTTTTTGAAATCATAACAGTAATACTTTGTAAAACTTTCTATAGAAGAATAAAAAGCCAAAAGTGAAATTTCCGCCCCCTTTTCCCTAACTCCTAACCCCAGAGGCAACTGTCACTAATGGCTTGGGGTTTATTCTGCAAGGCCCTCTGCTGCATCTACAAATGTGCTTACAAATATTCTCTTTGCCCCAGTCTCTCTCCCATGCACACATGCATGTGCACACACATGCACACAAAGGGGATCATGTTACGTGTGTCATTCTGTACCTTGCCTGTTCACCCAACTGTGTGTCAGGTCTTCCTGCCAATCTTCCACACACAACTGTGTGCCCCCCTTGGCGCTGTCCAGTGCCTCTTGCTGTAGATGCCCCGTAACTACCTTAACCTCTCCTCCACTGACTGACAGTTCAGGTCATTTCTCTCTTTTTCTCTAAAATAAACGTTGCGATGAACGTCACTGTGCAAATATATCTCTGTGCACTTAATATGTACATATTTCTGTAGGACAGAATTCTAGAGGTGGAACTTATGGGCAAATGATATGTATGTTTTAAACTTTGACAGGCAGTACCAAATTATCTTCTAAAGGAGCTTTATCACACTACAGAGTATCTTTTTCTGCACAATTTCACCAGCGTTGAGATAATCAGTCTTTTTAAATGTTTGCCAACTGAGATGATCTCTCGGTGTCTCCTTATCCTCACACATTTTTAAAGCTCCTGTCTCACACTTGGCCCTTTGCTTGGCTTTCTGGCCCCCTAGTGGCAGGAAGCAGGGGTCACAGCGGCCAGGTGTCCAGCCAGATGGGGCAGCTTCTTTGGGGACCACAGAAGATGGTGTGTGGGGGAGGGAGGCCCAAGGAGAAGCACGGAGGTGAGAACACAGGAGTAAAGATCTCAAAGGGATCATTGTCTTTTGGGTGCCCTCGCTGGGTGATGGTGTCCATGTGCCCCAGCAGGTGGTATTGGCTGCACCCTGGCACCCGGAGCCAGAACGCAGGTGCAGGCAGGAGGGGGCTCGTCATGCAGCCTGAGCTGCAGTGGGGAGGGGGCCTGTCTTGCAGAGAGCCACACAGATCAGCACTGTACCCTTTGTGGACGAATCCTCTGGGTCTGATGATGACTGCAGCTCTCAGGCGAGTTTCCGAACTTCACTCCCCTGCTCTGAGTCCAGGAAGACGAGTGGACTGGGCAGCCCCCGGGCCATCAAGAGAGGTACAGAGAAGGGGAGCAGCACGGGTGCGGGGCAACAAGGGGCCCCTGGGTCCTTGCTTAATCTCTGCCTGTGACCCCGCAGCCCCAGACTCGGGGGTCCTGGGTGGGTGAGGAGGGCTCTGCAGCTCCCCGGTTGTATGAGCTGAGGAAGACCTGGGACCCGGACGGTGACTCCTCTCCCCTGGCCAGGTGTCTCCATGTCCTCGCTGAGCTCTGAGGGCGACTACGCCATCCCCCCGGACGCGTGTTCCCTGGACAGTGACTACTCAGAGCCTGAGCACAAACTCCAGCGCACTTCATCCTACTCCATGGACGGGCTGGGCCTGGGCGGGGTGAGCTGGGAGCGTGGCCCCACACAGATGGGGGCCGAGGTGGGCAGGGTGGGGGCAGACCTCCAGCAGAGGCTGCCTGGGGCCCTGAGCACAAGACACAGTTAGCAGCTGTGTGAGAGCAGGGTCCCTGGGATTGGTGAAGGGAGGGAGCAGGCTGAGGGGGCTGTGCAGTTATGGAGTCAGGCACACACAGACCCTGGGAGGAAGGAGAGGGGGCCTCCTGAGCTCCTCAGCAAACCAGGAGCGGCCAGTTGCTGTAAGCCCACCATGGCCCACAGGCCCAGGAGGAGTTTTACACACATTATCTTGTTTTAGCTCCACACTGACCCTAGAAGGCTGAATGCCAAGATCTCCTGAGTTCTCCCTGTGTGCCAGGCACCATGTTCAGTGCTTTCGGGCAGTCGCGTTTGTCCTCACAGTCCTCTCAGGATCATTACCCCATTTTATGGATGAGAAGCCTGAGGCTCAGAGACGTGTTATTACATGCCAGAGCCAGCAGTAAATGCAGATGTCATTCCCCAGCCCTTGCTCCACACCACTGTGCCGCCCTATCTCCGTCTCCCCGCTCCACGAACCCTCTGCCCCAGCCTGGCTGAGGTGCCCATTGTTCCCCAAACCTCTCCCTTCCCTGATGCCTGCAACGGCCTTCTTCCTCCTCACAGCTCGTCTTTGAAGGAAAGGCTGACTTTTCCTTCCAAGGCCAGTTCAGACCTGGCTCTTTCCTGAAGCTCTCCCTAGCCAGCCTCTCCCGTGTGCAGCCCCTGATCCACCATCTTCTCCTGGTCAGATGTTGTTGTCCCCAGCCAACGTGGGAGTACTTCCACAGCAGGACCATGCATGCTTTATGCAGTCCTCTGAACCTTTAGCTGGGCACGGTGCCCTGAAAATACACATAGTTGGTACTCTATTTTTTTTTAATTGATGACAAAGCAGTGACTCAACTGGGCCATTTTGGCCTGTGTGATACTTGGGAATACCTACCTGGCAGGGGAGATACTGCGATCACATCCAGGAACCCTAGTGATGTCCACTTTCTGTCCACCCTTCTTCTCCCCTACACCTTCCCACCCGTGCAGGAGTCACTGGAGAAGTCGGGCTACCTGCTGAAAATGGGGAGCCGGGTGAAGACGTGGAAGAGGCGCTGGTTTGTCCTGAGACAGGGGCAGATTATGTACTACAAGTCCCCGGTGAGCCCCTCCTCCCCCTGGACTGTCATTGAAAGGACCCCAGTCCAGACCCAAAACCGTGTGAGAGGGCCTGGAAGAGGGGCAGTGTGGCCCTTGGCTGGAGGGCAAAGGTCTGGCAGGTGTGGGGAGGCAGTCTGGCTGGGCCCCCGAGACTTAGAGCCACACATGGGGACCGTGAGGCTGGTCATTGGTTCTCACGGTGCAATCAGGCACCAGGTGGTCACAGGCAGTTCCAGACAAGTTGGCTGAGTGATTCCTTCTTCCTTCAGAAGCTGAGTTCTTCTTATGCCTGGTCCCATAAAAGAACTGTTCCCAAGCTGCCCTCATGTTATCTGATTGTTTTAACAGGCAAGCCCATTGCCTTCTCTACCTCCTTTCTGGACTGTTTGGAATTAGAGAGCCTTGGATGTTGGGACCTAGTTTGACAGGACCTCCCTGGAAAACCGATGTTAATGTTTTAAAGAGGCCTTGTCTTTTGTGCAACTCCAGTTGATTGATTGTGGCTGTCTAGAACAACGTGATAAGGATTTTGGGCTTATATCACTCAATGAGCAGGCATGCTCTGATTGATTAATAATGTCTGCAGTGCTACCGGAAATGGTAATGGTGATGTATATGCCACTGATTTGCCAACTTGGTATAAAGGATGTAGTAGGAAGAATTTAAGGGCTTTATAGCTCAGTAACAACCTGGTGGCTTCTGACTCAATTTTAAAGGCTAAATCTGCCCTTTTTGAGGCCCAGGTCAGAAGGACCTCTGTCTCTAATCGCTGTTCCCTCTAGCCTGAGCCAGGGTCCAGAACAAGTTACCCATCATGCCAGAGCCAGGCAAGCTTGGGGTTTCCCCTTTGCCTGTGACCTGGAATAAGATATGAGGACAAATGATGTGCTTTTTAAGGCTCCAAGCTCTTTCCTCCCTGTTCCTTTCTTTACAGAGTGATGTCATCCGGAAACCTCAAGGTCAAGTGGAGCTGAACTCCCGTTGCCAAATTGTTCGAGGGGAGGGTGCACAGACATTCCAGGTGAGCATGCTCCTAGCAGCTAGTATTTTAGATGAAAGAGGTGCCTGGTTTGGATATGGCTGTGATGGAGACAAAGATGTGGCAAAATGGGCATGCATCAACACGTGGATGTGATCCTAATTGTGAGTACAGGAAAGGAAGAGGAGCCAGTGTGAGAGAGAGGATGAAGATAGAGACAAGGAGAACAAGATGAGGAGGAAAAGAAGGGAGGGAGTACCCGGGGGAAGAAGGAAGGCCCCATGGCTAAGGGATTAGAGCCACCTCGGAGCCAGCTCCCTGTTATTCCATCCTCCTGTCTCCCCGCCCCCGGTCCCCAATCCCTCACTCCTCCACAGCTCATCTGTGAGAAGAAAACCTATTACCTGACGGCTGATTCACCCAGCCTGCTGGAGGAATGGATCCGAGTACTACAAAGCTTGCTAAAGGTCCAGGCCATTGGGCCTCCAGCCCTGCCTCAGGCTGGCACCAAGCCCACTGTGAAGGGCTGGCTGACCAAGGTATGAGTAGGGCTGGTGGGGGGAGAATGTGGCCTCCTGAGTGTCGGGGGAGCCAGGAGCAGAAGTGCCAAGGGGTGGTGGGTCTCCCTCCTTGCACACAGCTCGGTTGTCCAGGAATTTTCTCCCAGTGATTAGCTGGCTGGCCTCAAGCATGGTCTAACCACACAGGTGATGGTGAATGATTCCGTGGAGATAGGGATCAGGGTTGTTAGAACAATAGCTATTCTCAGGCCAGAGGTGGGAAGGGAATGTCTCATACCCACTTTGAGGTCATTAGGAGTCGCCCCCACCCCCACCTGTACCCACCATGCCTCAGTATGAATAGTGGGAAGTTGCTACCTAGACAAGGTAGGTGTGGCCATTCAAAGACTGATAATGTCCTAGGCCAGCCCTAAGAACATTTTAGTTAGGGCTCTTCTGGTTGTGAGGAGCAGAGAAGCACTTGTTAACCCCAAGTCAAGGGAAGTTAACAAGAGAGCCAGCATGCCATCAGGAAGCAGAGCTACTGTTATGAGCAAGCTCAGTGCTCCAGGGCTCTCTCTGCCTCTGCTTCCTGACTCAGTCTGCATTCACGTCAGTCCGCTCTGCCTGTGCATTTGCTGTTCCCTCGTGATTTACCCTTGTCCAGCATGGCCCTTCCCTCCCTCTCAGCGTCCGTCTCGGCATAGCTATAGACTCTGTGGACTAGCAGGTTCTTCCCACGTTCACATTCCTGGGACAGCACATCTGACTGGCCTGGTTAATCTTTTAATGGCAGGTTGTACAAAGATGGATGGGTGTCACATGGTACACACCATGACCTCTTGCTGTGAAAGGGCTGGTTCCCGTAGTAGGGAGTCTGGGTGGCATCTCCACTAAGGACCTGAGTTTGACCAAGGGTTTTGACATCTGCCTTTCTGTGGCTTCTCTTTGCCAGTCCTGGATTTACTTCTGGGGTCACCTGGTTCTGATAATGCTGGTGCATTTCTGTCTTACAGGTAAAACATGGCCACTCCAAGCTGGTCTGGTGTGCTCTTGTTGGGAGAACCTTCTACTACTATCGGAGCCATGAGGACAAGGTATGTCCTGGCTCCCAGCAGCACCCACTCTCTTCTTCCCCCAGACCACATTGCAGTGGCTCCATGTCCTGATGGAAGGCCCCAGCTTTACCCTCTACCCGACTTAACCCCACAACAAATACAGAGCCAGCTGTCTGCATGCCTCCAGTGTGCATGGCCCACAGATTCTGCCTGTGTGGTCTTCCGTGCTTCCCCAAGCAAGCCTCAGCCAGGGAGCTGTAGTCTGTCTCTCCCCACCCTCTCATCTGTCCCCGTCCATGAACACAGCCCTGCAGGGCCTGAGGGGTCAGAGGAAGAGAAAGGAGACTCCCCTGTCCCCTGCTGGCTCTTCCATTCATGGAAGGCTCGTGTCCACAGCGACCCCTGGGCCGTCTGCCTGTGCGGGATGCACGCATAGAAGAAGTAGATCGATCCGGTGACTCCGACGAGGACTATGAGGCTGGAGGAACCGGGCGGTTGCTTTCCTCCCACTGCACCCTGGTGATCCACCCCCCAGAGCACAGCCCCACCTACCTCCTCATTGGCACTAAGCATGAAAAGGTAAGGGAGGGCGCTGGGCCCCACGGCCAAGCTCTGACCTGTGGTTCTGATCTTCCCTTCTCTCTTTCCCCCAAGCTTCCCAAAATTCAAGTTTATTTCCCTCCTGGACATTTTGGCAACCAGTATCCCTGGTTGGGAATATTCCTTATATTGAATTCACCCTCAGTGACCAATGTGTCTTCACTGGGGCCATGAGATAGAAACGTGGGTTCATGGTCACCTGATCCTGAGTCTTTCCTTTTAGACACTGGTGGCCTTGACTTGTGTCAGCCAAACCAGCTGACCCCCACCTGGGCTTGCCCCCTTCAAGGAAGCTTCCTTGGAGCTCTTGCCTCCATTCTCCCCACCCAGCCACATCAGATGGCCTTCCATCCTCTTCCAGGATACGTGGCTTTACCACCTCACAGTGGCTGCCGGTGGCCCCAGTGCCAAGGTGGGCACTGCCTATGAGCAGCTCATAGGAAAACTGATGGATGGTGAGGGAGACCCAGGTAACGCAAGGGTGGCCATCACTGCTTGGGTTGGAGGGTGGTGGCTGGGTAATTGTTGGTCCAGAACCCAAAGAAAGCCCTACTGTACTCCAAAGCTGTTTTAAAACTGTCTAAGCCACAGAAAGGCATGCCCAGCCCAGGCTGCAGGGCTCCGTCTCTGGTGAAGGTACTGAGGTGAGCACTCTGTGTCTAGGGGAGTTTGTCTGGGAAGCAGACTTTCTGGAGACCTGGGTCAGTGTTTTACTTTGTTCGACTTGCAACTTTGCTGGCTGGGCAGAGAGTTGAGGAAAGGAAGCAGCTGGTTAATCTCTAGTTAGAGTTTGTTAATCAATAAATGAAGCCTAACTTGGGGTCAGACTAACCTAAGTCTGGGGCATTTTGGGTGTTTATTTTGCTACTGATTCTCAGGACCCTGAGGAACTAACAGCACCCACCACACTTGACCCTCTCCTGCTGCTCTGTGGCTTGTTTGTTCAGGCTGATACACATGCTCCTCCATCCAGACCTCCCTGCACACACATGCTTGCACTCAGCTGCCCACAGCCTTGCACACTCACCCCTCTGCAGCCCCATGAGCAAAGCAGTAGCTGTCTTCCTGTAAGCCATGCTTGTGAGTGTGCTAAATGCAGTGCACAACTGCATACCCCACACTGCAGACATAAACCCAGCACAACCCACGTGTCCCAGACAGTTAAACCCTTGTCTGCCCCACAGATGAAAGTGGGGGCGGGTGGGAGGCGAGTTCCCTCATCAGTGCTCACTGCCACCTCTCTGGTGTTGTGCTCTGGGCAGATTCCCCCCTCTGGAAGCATCCTATGCTGTGCTACAGCAAAGACGGGCTGTACACGTCCCTCACTACCCTGCCCTCCGAGGCCCTGCAGACGGAGGCCCTCCCGCTCTTCAAGGTAAAGTGGGAGCGGAGCCCAGGCCCACTGGCTGGGGGCACCCTCGCCATGTGCCCAGGCTCTGCCTGGAGCAGTTTTGCCCACCGTGGTGATACCTGGGTAGAGGGGACCCATGCAGTTAGGGGGAAGCCCACAGAGGGCTCTGAAGAGGAAGGGAAAGAGAATCCCACAGCGTCCCCAGCACTTCCTTTATAGCAGGGAGGCCGGAAGCTCAGGGACTTCATCCACAAGCCCTTGGGAAGCTCCAGTGACTCTCCTTGAGGAGTTGCCTTCCTCCTGTAGCAAACAGCAGGAAAGGCCAGGTTTATGTTGCTTCTGGACCTGAGAGATTCTGACCTATTTTAGAATGTTCTTTGTGCCCGTCTGAATATTCTATTTTTTTAAAAAAATGAAAATGTCTTGCTTTTATGTAATGGAAACATTTAGAGAAGGAAAGATTCTATCCAAAAGTAGCCTTCTCAGCAAGCATGGATGCTATCAAGCAATGAAAATGCTCCCTCTTAGAAAGGGCTTTCTGTCATGAACTGGAGCCTTCCATGAGCCCTGGGGGCACGCAGTCTGTCCACTGTCACAGAGGATGATAACCAAGGGACTGTGCCCACCATCATTTCCCTGCCAGTCCTGCCAGCTCTTCATCAATGTGCCAGTGGAAGCCGCCTCGGTGGACTACCACGTGTCCCTGGCCCAGACAGCACTGCAGGTCTGCCTGGTTCACCCCGAGCTGCAGAGTGAGATCTACTGCCAACTCATGAAGCAGACCAGCTGCCGCCCACCTCAGAAGCACTCCCTCATGCAGGTGGGCACCCACGGGGCAGAACAGCTGACAGGAGCCATTGGCAGAGGCTGCCCAGGAGGAGGGAAAGGTGGAAGGAGGTGACCGGGCAGGTATCCTGTGAGCCTAGTAGCCAGTGGGTAGCCTCAGTGCTCAAAGCTGCCTTGGCACAGCTGCCCTCTCTGCGCCCCTTCTGGATGTGTGTGCACAGTCAGATTGTGTGATTGCTAGTCTGGACAAAGCCTGACTAAGTTGGTCATGCTGGTACCCACAGAAGGTTCGGGGCTCTGGTTTGGAGACAGAGGACTGAAGGCTCTGTGGCTCAGGACTGTGAGGGTTGGTGGCACTGCAGACCCAGCATTCACCCTATGCTGCTTATTCCCTGACAGTGCTGGCAGCTCCTGGCTCTGTGTGCCCCACTTTTCCTGCCTCAGCACCACTTCCTCTGGTATGTGAAACAGCAGCTCCAGCGCCATGCAGATCCCAGGTATGTGAGCATCATTTCCACTGCTACTCCAGCACTACCTACTGTAGCACGATTGAGAGGGACGGGGGAAGACTAGGATGGATCAGGTCATCCCTACCCACTGAGATGAGCTCCGTGGTCACAGAGACCTCACCCACTGCTGTGTTCACAGATGGGCACATGGAGATCTGGGCATGCCTGGGCTTCTCTGCATACCAATCCTGCTACACATGGATGTTTTGTGGGGACTCTGACGTGAAGCTACAATACCCCCAAATTGTCCCCAAGTTTTCATCCTCTATTGCCATGCTTTTCTGGCTTCTGGAGAAAATATCCATGCCAGCAACCTGCAGCATCTAAGACCTGAATGACAAATTAACACCTGAGACCCAAGTCTTCAGGGCTTTTTCACAGCCTTCCCAGCTGCAGGTTTTGTCCTGGCTGGTCTGGGTAAGGAGCAGGATGCAGGGATGAGTGGATTCCCTAGTATTCCCTTTTTCTTTCACCTGTCTTTTTAGAAATGAAACTGGCCAGTATGCCACCTATTGCCAGCGAGCAGTGGAGCGGACCCTGCAGACTGGGGAGCGGGAAGCCAGGCCGTCACGCATGGAAGTGGTGTCCATCTTGCTGCGTAACCCCTTCCACCACTCCCTGCCCTTCAGCATCCCCGTGCACTTCGCCAATGGGACTTACCAGGTGAGGAGGCTGGGCATGCTCTCTGTCCCGAGTCTTCTCATCTTACCATCCCAGAGGAGAACACCTTTGGGCCAGGTGGGTGCTAAGCCTCCTTAGGCTTGGCCGATTCTTAATAGGCAAACCAGCAAAAGGATGGGCCTGGGATTTGAGGCCAGGATGGGGGTCGTTAGCGCCAGTGTGGAGGGAGAAGAGAGTTTGAAACACAAAAGTGCTCCACTGTCTGATGCCTGGGAAATAGATCCTTTGAACCCACTGTATAAACAGGGAAGCTGAGACACTGACCAAGAAAGTGGCATGAGAAAGGGCCTCTGAAAGAGTGACAGTGAAGGAGGAGCAGAGCTTATGTCTGACTCCTGGTCACAGTGGGCAGGCCCATCCGTACACACTCAGCCTCTGCATGGGAATATGGAAACCAACTGTCTTTGGCTTTTGCATTCGCCCTTGCTCCTTTCAGCCAAACCTTTCCACCTTCCGGACTCAGACCCTCCATTAGTCCTAGTGAGCCCCACTCAGGAAGTGCCCTCTGGGACTAACACCTCTCCCCTGCAGGTGGTCGGTTTCGATGGCTCCTCCACAGTTGATGAGTTCCTCCAGCGGCTGAACCAGGAGACAGGCATGAGAAAGTCATCCCACTCTGGCTTTGCCCTCTTCACGGACGATCCTTCTGGCAGGGACCTGGAACACTGCCTGCAGGGGAGCGTCAAGGTGATGGCCTTCCCACTAGGCCAGCTGAGCCCCTCCTGAGCCACCTTGGGGCTTTGGGATTTTGGTGGTGGGGAAAGAGCCCATCTGGTGGGTGCCTGACTATTCCACAGCCTGTTTGGTGCTGAGCCCAAGATGCTCCCCTGGCCAGCATTTCTGTGCCAAACTAAAATGCACCCATATAGGCAGAGAAAAGTTGTTTGGGCCCTTGTCTCTGGAGAGAAGATCCCCAGATCCTTCCTCCCTTGAGTGGCTGAGCAGCATCCAAGGGAAAGCTGCTTCTCAGCTCAGTGTCAGAAGGACAGAGAGGCACTTCTCAGCAGCAGCCCCAAACGAACCTGCTGCCAGTTACGAACACACGGGTGTGGGTGGACAACTGTTATGCCCAGGCCCACTGGACACCGTGTTGTACACTGGCACCTATTTTACCATGTATGCTGTGCTTACAGGGTCAACCACATTTTAAGGAGGTAGATCCTTACAGTACCTCTGCAGGTAAAAGCCCTTGAAAGGGACTGAAGGCCTGTCTTGCACATACGTGGTCTGGTATTAGTGCCACGGGGGTGTTAAGTGTTTGTGGGAATGTGCTGTAGCACCTGAGGAGCATGAGTGTTTTGGCTCCAGTGTCTGCTTTCTTTATGGCAACAGGACAAAGGCTTCTATAGTCTTTTACCATTGCCTGGAAAAACTATGCCCTATATCTTCTTTGTAAATGTGCAGGTGTCTCTAAGTCTTTGTTACACAGTAGGCCTCTGGGTGTATTTGTTGAAGAGGAGAATAGCCGTCAGGGGAATGGAAGCAGAGCCAGTGATGTGAGGCCCTGGTTTTTGACTGAGGCCTGCCTAGCCTCCTGGGAGGCCCCTCAGGTGTTTGGGCCAGCGGAGGCAGCGTTCCATGCTCTACCACTCACGCCATGCACAGGCTACACCTGTCTGTCTGTCTGTGAGTGAACTGTA
Source organism: Equus quagga (assembly GCF_021613505.1). Classification (NCBI taxonomy): domain Eukaryota; kingdom Metazoa; phylum Chordata; class Mammalia; order Perissodactyla; family Equidae; genus Equus; species Equus quagga. Next base: position 12,929,848 of record NC_060286.1, read on the forward strand.
AGGACCTTGGGTCCCAGGAACATGAGGCCCTGCAGGTCAGCCTCCTGATGGAGGACAGTCACTCAACTCTACTGCTCTGGCTGCTCTGCCAGAGTCCAGCTCATCAGGGGCTTTTCTGACTTTCCTCTTTTGCCTCTTCAAGATCTGCGATGCCATCTCCAGGTGGGAACAAGCCCTGAAGGAGCTACACTCGGGGAAGTCTGAGGGTGGCACGCGCGTTGTGAAGCTGATGTACAAAAACAGGTCCTGAGCACTGCCCGAGGGTGGGGCCAAGCATGAGGGCTGCCACTGGGGTGCCATCTGTCACTTCCCCAACTGGATGGCCTCTCCTGGACAAGCAGGGGGTCCACAGATACAACACTGCATGGTGGTCATTAACTTGGGGCCCAGGATGGCTCTGCTGATCCTATGTGAGACCCTGGGCAGCTCAGGCTCTCAGTCCATGTACTGCAATGTACACACCCCCACACAACACACCTGCCAAGAAAACAGGCCAATCTTATGGGATGGCTGCATGTGTTATGTTATGACAGTGAAATTTTGTATGAGTACTAGATATTTAAGGCTAAAGAGTAAATAGCTTCTATACCAATTCCGGGAAATACAGTAGACATCCTGACTTTTTATAAATTCGAGGAAGAAAATTCCATCCCAGATATGTCCCCAGGCAAATAATTTCCATTAGTCTCTTGGAATCTTAACTCATCCAGTTCCCTAGTAAGCTGTGATTCCGGTACCAGATTCCCTCACCACATCCCCTAAGGGTAATGGTGTATTCAGAATTAACCATGTGCTGCTGGTGCTGTATCTCCTCTGTGCCATGCTTGGTTAAATTTTTCTGGAGGCAAAAGAAAATAGGCTCACAAATGGTATAAAAAGAGAAGTTTCTTTCTCTGGAAATCAAGATAAACAGATGCAGAGATGGCCTCATCCAGTTGGGATCCCAGCTGAGTCCTGGCTTCCTCTCACTCTCTTCCCTGCAGGCTGTACTTTCGGAGCCAAGTCAAAGGGGAGACGGAGCGCGAGCGGCTGCTGCTCGCCTCTCAAACTAGTGGAGAGATAGTGGCAGGGAGGTTTCCTGTCAACAAGGAGCTGGCTCTTGAGATGGCTGCCCTGATGGCCCAGGTAAGGTTCTGCTCAGGAGTCAAGAAGGTCAGGACACCCTTTGGACTCAGGTGGAATGTACCACACAGCCTGAAACATTGGAGACTGCAGATCCTGTGGTGCCCGAGGATAGGGCCGCCTTGCGGTCTCTGCTGTGAAGGGAAGCTGACTCCTGACCCAGCAGGGCTCCTCACTGCAGATACAGGCTATGTGCAGAGCTCTGCAAGTGGGATCCAGGGACCTGGTTTGAGTCCTAGCCACCTTCCCGCTGTGAATCTTGGCCAAGTCGCATTACTTGTCTGTGCTTTAGTTTCCTTTTCTGTATACTAAAGACAAAAATGCCTCCCTGCCTGCCCCCACAGGGTTGTACTAAGTATGATTCATAACATTGTGATAAAATTTGTACTTAGAACCGTCAAACATTATAAGTGTAATTAGGAAGAGGAACATGCAGTCAGACTTCAACTCTTCTCCCTCTGACCTTTAGGAGGCCGTCTTGCCAGAGGCATCTGGGATACCTTCATGGTTCCAGTGAGAAAGAGTCTGGATCTACATGCTGGAGAGGAAGGGGAAATGATAATAGTTGATCTTTATAATAATAAACATTTACTGAATACTCTATAGAGGGCCCTGTGCTAAACATTTTGTATGTCTTATCCTTGTTAGTTCTCATCCCCACTTCATAGATGAGGAAATTGAAGCTCAGCGAGGTTAAGTAACTTGATCAGGATTACAAAGCTGGTAAATGGCAGAGTTGGGATTTGAGCTGGGTGTCTGAGTGCAAAGCCCACGTTTGGAACACTCTCCTGTGCTCTAGGATCTATAGCATCTTCAATCCTGTATCTCAGATTTTTGGCTCAGAAGCCAGAATTTCTACATAGTTTTCCCTTGTCTGCCACCGATTAACTGTGTCTTTGGATAAGGCACTTAACCTTAGCTGCAAAATGAAAGTAGGTCTAGACAATCTCTAACATTCTGGGACCTTAGGATTTAGCATTGATGAAACTTGAGGTAAAGAGTCTGTTCACAAGAAGTGTTTTTCACATCCATTCACATACCCCCAATAAAGTAATGACGTAATGGTTTATTTCATCTCTCCAACAGCCCCACCCCCACCCCACCCACCTCCAGATCCTTGACCAGTCCCTCCATATGCTTCTACCACAGGTAGAGTACGGGGACTTGGAGAGGCCCATCCCGCCGGGCCCTGGGGGCACACACCCTGCCAAGGCTCAGCATCACCTCCAGCAAGTCCTAGACAGGTTCTACCCAAGGCGCTACAGACATGAGGCACCCCCTGAACAGCTGAGGTAGGTTGCAGCGTCTTGAGGGTAGTTCCTGTTGGGGAGGCCTGGGCTGCAGAGTTGGGGAAGGCCTCACAGCTTCAATGAAAACATGTTGGCACTTCACTGGCACCTTCTCTCCATCCATCCCAACCAGGCACCTGGCAGATCTGCTGACCACAAAGTGGGCAGCTCTGCAAGGCTGCTCCCCTCCTGAGTGCATCCGCATCTACCTGACAGTGGCCCGGAAATGGCCTTTCTTTGGTGCTAAGCTCTTTGCTGCTCAGGTAAGTGCTGCTGGTTTCCAGAGCAAGCAGTGGTCACCACACCCTAAATTTCTCCTGGAGCTGCTGTCCCCATCTGCTCATGGTTGAGCCCGTCCAGGCTGCAGCCCTGCCTGCAGACTAGAAGCCAGCAGGGGTCACTATCTCCACCCATTTCTGCTGCCTCCAGATTTCCATGGTCCAGAGCAGAGTTGTGATCATTGCTTTCGGGCCAGGATTATTTCTGAATGACCCTCAGCTTTCCTTTTTTGACTTCTTTCTCAATGCTCCCCCTGAAAAAAAAGATAGGATCAACTAATTCACACACAAGGGTTCAGCCTTGATAGCCTGCTTAAGAAGGCTTCCACTTAAAAAAAAATTTGAAAGATAGAATAATGTATAACCTAAACAAATACATGTCTACTGACTTGGCATGGCCACAGGGGACTCTAACTGCACAGGCAACAGTTAATATCTCCTGCATGAAGGCCAGGTGGCTGGTAGTGATTTCAGTCAAAACTTTTCTTCACTGGGTGTCTGGTGTGCACAAACTTTATACATAATCATAGTATCCTGTCCCTGAAGTTGGATCATGATCCTGTTCACTGAAGGTACAGAATAGACAATAGACATTCACTCATTCATTCAGCAAAGAATTGTTGGGGCCAGCCCCATGGCCGAGTGGTAAAGTTTGCATGCTCTGCTTGGGCAGCCTGGAGTTTTGCCAGTTCAGATCCTGGGCGTGGACATGGCACCACTCGTCAGGCCTTGCTGAGGCAGTGTCCCACATGGCACAACCAGAGGCACTCACAACTAGAATATACAACCATGTTCCGGGGGGGAGGAGGGGTATGGGGAGAAGAAGAAGAAAAAAAAAGATTGGCAACAGATGTTAGCTCAGGTGCCAATCTTTAAGAAAAAAAGTTGTTGAGCTCCTACTGTGTCTCAGGCCTTTGTGCTGGTTGTTTGAGGTTACAGGAGGTGAGTAAATCAGACACAGTCCTTGCCTTCATGGAGCTTCGCATTTAGTGGGGGAGATAGACATTAACCAGATAATCACAAATGTTTTCCCTAAATATAAATAAATTCTTTTACAAGCTGTCACAAGTGCTATGAAGGAAAAGTACAGGGATGTTATAATGGCATATAACAGGGGGACCTGCTTAGTCTGGGAGGTTGGGGAGTTTCTGAAGAAGGTGACTTGTCTGTCCGTCTCTCTCCCCAGCCTCTTGGGTAGGAGGGAGAGGAAATGTGGATTGCCCTACTGCAGCCCTGGCTGGGAAAATTAGTCATTCCAGGAACTGTCCACCAAATGGTCACTTTGCTCCCTGGTAGGGCCTAAAGCCCATAAGATTACATTCTTGCTTTCCTATTTCTTTTACAGTCCCTAGGAAATTGGTTGAAGCAACATGCACTTCAGCTGGGAAAGACCTTGGTGGAATGCTGTCAGTTTCTGAGAGCTAGGAGAAAACAGCCTGTTCTCCATGCCTGTGACAGAGCCGCTAGGGCTGGCCTTTGTTCTGCAGTACAGAGCTTCCCAACCAATGTCCTATGGCAGGATGGGCTATAGGTTCTCCAAGAAAGTGATCCCCTCCCTCCTCAGGATAGTTCACAGGTGGCCAGAACCCCAAGGCCAGATGCCTCCTGTCTGTTTGCTTTAGCATGCTGTACAAATACCATCTTTTATGTTTTCCAAGATAAGGAAAAGGTTGGAAATTACTGCCTAGCAGATCCCTGGATGTGCCTTCTTCCTCAGAAAGCTCTTATGGTTCAGAATCTAGCTATGGATATGTCTGATGGGATTTTCCTGTTTCCCCAGCCTGCACAGCTGTCTTCCAAGGAGAATGCTCTGGTGTGGATTGCTGTGAATGAGGATGGTGTCAGCATCCTTGACCACAACACTATGGTATGGAATGAGGGCTGGCTCCCTGACCCCTCCTTCTCCTGAACAGTGTCTTTTCTTCTCCTCTCTGGACTCAAAGGCCTGAGCTAAGTGGCCATGGTTCCCCCCCCCCAGCACTGCTGTCCTCCAGACAAAGCTTATAGACGTTCAAGATGTAGTTCTCCAAATTATGGCCGCTTTAGAGTTCTCCCTTCCTGGTTAAGGCCTCCTGTGCCCAGAAGAGGCAGGGGCTGCTGGCTCCTGGCTCAGGAGGCAGGTGGAAGGTTTCCCCAGAACTAACTGGCTCTTTCCCACAGCAAGTGCGTGTCACTTATCCCTACTCTTCCGTGATGACCTTTGGTGGTTGTCGGGATGACTTCATGCTTGTGATTAGATGCAATCCAGACCACAGCTCTGGAAAAGGTCACATTGAGAAGTTGATCTTCCGGATGGCTGCTCCCAAGGTGGGTCTGACAGCTGCTAAAACATTTTACTCTGATCTGGTATGATGAGGCAGGCTTGGGAGCTTAGAAAGGAAGCTGGAATTATGGAATTATGACAGTACTCTAGAAGGGCCCTGTCTCAAATAAAACTTGTCACCTTGTCTATAGTCAGTGCTCCAAAGGGTTCAGGTGGAGTCTCATCTCAGCAGTCACTGTCGAGCTGGTAGATGAGGGGCTGGCTGAGGTGGGGAACTCACTCTGGTCCACCTACTCCTGTGCGCTTCACATTGTCTTTTTGAGTTCTCTCAAGCCCAAGCCATGCAGACTTGAGTCAGGTGCCCATCCGTCCTTCCCCTCCTTGCAGCAGGCCCAGGGCCAGGGCCGCTTTTTCCTCAGTGCCAAAACTAGTCACAAAGTGGGACAATCTGCACATGCTCCCCCTTCCTTGTGGTCTTGAAAATGGTCCAAAGACCTCTTTTGCTTTAAAGGCTTTGTTCCTTCTCAGTACAGAGAATGCTGACTAGCAAAAATAACCTAAATTCTGATTTATAGTTCCTGACTCCCTTCTGAGTAACTGGAAACCCTGTTGTTTCAATCCTAAAGTTGGAGTTTGCCAAACCTCTTTCTCCTTTTAATACCACCTCTGCCAAAGGAGAGGATATCCAGAGCCCTTCCCTTCCTCCAGGGAAGCCCCCTTGGAGATAACCAGAGGGGAATATTGCTCTTCCTGTCCTCAGGGCGGGGTATGGTCTATCTCAGAGGACCTCCAGACCAACAGGTGCCCATTTCATTGGGCCTCTGAACCTCACAGTAATAATCCCCTTTGGACATTTTCTCCTGGGTGGGTATTTTAAGAGATAAAGAAACTGAACCCGAGGGAGGTTATGTACCCAACATAACAGCTAGTGAGAAAGTGACAATTCAAGCCAAGGCTAGTTCAATTCCTTGGTTTCTCTGTTGTCTCCTTAGATTGCAGAGGCAACCTTCATCATGGCCAGCTACATGAACCACTGCTCTGCAACTGTGAACCCACCCACCAGCCCGCCTGCTGCCCGCCAGCCGTGGGAACTGGATGGACGACAGTTCTTTCCTTCTGTTCCACGAGCTGCCAAGGGGCCAACATTGCTGTGAATATTCCTCCTGCCCCTTCCCCCCCCCCCCCCCCACCTGGTGCCTCTAGGATTAGAGATGTGCATCCTGGGGAAAGATACTACTGTGATGAGTCTAAGAGCCCTCCCTCCAACCCCCGACCCCCACCCCAGCCCCGGTTCATTCTGTGAAATGTGTCTTTTAGTGTCCCTGAAGCCTTTACTCTCTAGGTGCCTTATAGTCTGTTTCAGGGCCCAACTTTTAAAAATCCAGACCCAGTAAAAAAAAAAACACTTTTTTTCCCAAGAATACTGAGCTCTGGATGCTCTCTAATTCCAGGAACAAACAGGTTCCTGAGGGCCTCAATGCTGTGAGTCAGGGCTTTCTGCACTGATACTCTCAGGGAGGCCAGTGCTTTTTATATCGTATATGGTCCTTATGTGGGGATTTATACTTGAAGTTTTCCCAACATCCCTGAACAGCATAGGACTAAAATTTCCCGTTCACCTGAACTCTGACAAAGGCCTAGAACTCACTAAAACTGGGCTTCCTTTCCCTTCCCCTACTGCAAACGAATAGGCACTTGTAGTTTTGTAGTGCCCCTTCTGGGGCAGCAGCTCCTATCACTGCAGGACAAGACGCTGTCCCTGCTGAGACTGACGCTGATCTCCCTCACACTGGACTGTCAGCCCAACTGAGTACAAGCAAGGGCAAGGGGTAGGTCCATCCTGACCTCTCCCTGTCTCATTTAATGACTGGACAGGGCTCAGTGAAGGCTGTGCTCACTACTGTAGGACGAGGTGGTCATCACTTTTCCCCCACTCTTTGAAAGACCAAGCAAATGTGCTCTGCTTTTTGCTGCTCTGTGATGCCACCAAAAATGAGTCAGAAACAGAAGACCCCTCCAGGCACCTGGGCTCTTCAAGACTTCTGGCGAGCTTCCGCTGGAATTAGTTCGAGGGCAGAGGGCACATATGTGGTATCTGTCCTAGCCTAAGAGCATCAGGTAAAAGAAACAGAAAGTTTCCTTCACCTTTTGTCTTCCTGATGATACCAGCATCCCCTCATCCTCAACTGAGACCTTCTGTTGAGTCAGAGGAGGTGATCTTTGTCTCTGCCCTCCCCTAACAGGAAAAAAAAAGACGAAAGAGTTCATTCATACTCTGATTTTCCAAGATTGGAGAAACTGTTTTATTTCATAGCCCTAAGGCAGTCTTACCATTTGTCAATACAGTGCTGAAAACTGTATGAGTTTAGCATACAAGAACCAAGCCTTTAACCCCAACAAAGTGTGTGTGTGTGTGTTGCACACTGCAAAAACTGCAAGGCTGGAACTAGTTTATCTGAACACCTCAGCTGCTGTAAGTGTCCCCGCTCACTCTTTAAACTGACAAGCATGATGAAAAAAAGCACAACAGAGTGTCTGCCTCTTTTAAATGAACTTGACTTTGCAAGGCTGGCAGTTTTACAGCTATCTCCCATTTCTGTTCCTGCCCTCCACCCAGGATTTGGGATCTAGCTGAGACATTTCTACCTCGAACAAGTCACATGTCACATGTCCCACAGGTTCCTCAATAACCCCCCTGGGGCTGGTGTAAAAGGCAGAAATTACAGCTCTGGTTTTGTAATATCCTGAATGTCCCTATGGTCAATGAGGATGTTATCTACCTGGGAGTTTTAAAAAAATATATGATCCCCACAAAAAAGTGAGGATGGAGCTGTGTTCATACTGAATTTGGGGGTTAAGCTATTTCCCTCACCCTATCTCCTTCCCAACCCTTCAGGAATCCTCCCTTAAAAGTTTATTAATTTTATACAGAAGAAACTGCCTTATAAACAAAGCCTTCTGTAGTTTGTGTGTGTATCCTTCTTTAACGTGTCTGGAAACCAAAGTTGAATTTCTGTCTGGCCTTTTGTCTCATCCCTCTTGGCAAAAGAAGTTTTTGAAACCATAGACAATGCAGCGTAACGGAAGGGTATTAATGTGCTTGACACCCATGACTGAAATGCTACCTTCATGTTTGTCAATAAAAAGCAGCTGTCTGTGAATCAGGCAATTATCGTGTATGTTTTGGAAGGAGATCTGTTTATTAAGAAAGTTGTCATAAATTAACCCTGTACAGAAAACAGGAGCTGGGCGGACAGAGACTAGTCTCTTATAGGATACTTTTTCCTGCTAACCAGTACCCGAAGAACTTTTTTTCTTAACTTCTATACAGAGGTACTAGGCAGTTGGAAATTATCTTTCTCAAGAGAGATCTGATATCACTTTCCCATTGTCTTGTTCCACAAATTTAAACAGAAAGTAAACCTCAACGTGCTTAGGAATTTTACAAAGTGCTTTGTGAACATTACTTTTGACATATCCTTTCATAAGGTCTCTCCTCAGTTGGTAAGGTAGGCAAAACCTTATAAGGGGAACGCTAAAATACAAATAAATACTTGGCTCAACATCACACAGTGAATTAGGTTTCCAGTCACCTTCTCTATGGTTCTGAGATCCACTGCATCCACACTGGTTCCTAGGACTGTGTCCACCTGATGGCTTAGAATACAGAAAATAAACCAGCCACTATGGCTTAGGAGTCATCTCCCATGGAAGACAATACTGGCCTTCTGAATGCTGGGACTCACGGGCTTGCTGAGGTGGCTTTCTGGTGTGCCAGGATCTCCTGGCAGCTCCTGTAGACTTCAATCAAGCAGTCCAGCCGGGGCTTGGCACTCTGAATTCCAAAGGGGAGAAATGCAGAGTCGGGATGAATGTAATAGAGTGCCTAGTGGTGCTGCCTCCATGTGCAACCTCAATCTCTCACCCACATCCAGGGGTCTAACTGGCATGAGTGTGAGTCAGAGAGGCAGAAGTTCAGGCCTCACAGCATCTTTCTGGGAGGAGTCCCAGACTGAGCCCACAGCCCAGCCTGTCAACTGTGTGAAGCTCAAAAGACAGTTTTTAATCTGTCTAAACTTCATGACCTCCACCTAAGAGCAAGCAAGAGGAATAATAAGGACAGACCCTCTCAGGAAACGTCACAAGCTGTGAAACAGTCCTCAGAGACAATAAGGGCAGTTTAATATGTAGGAAAAGCTACAGAGGGGCCGGCCCCGTGGCCAAGTGGTTAAGTTCACGCACTCTGCTTCAGCAGCCCACGATTCGGCTCCTGGGCGTGGACATGGCACTGCTCATTAGGCCACGTTGAGGCGGCGTCCCACATGCCACAACTAGAAGGACCCACAACTAAAATATACAACTATGTACTGGGGGGATTTGGGGAGAAAAAAGCAGGGAAAGAAAAAAAAAAAGAAAAGCCACAGAATGGGAAAAATATATGTGGAAAGCATATTTAATAAAAGTTTACTACCTAAAATATATAAATAGTTACAAATGCATAATCAATATTTAGATTCTACTTGATTAATAGAGGAGATGAATAGTTTAAAACAAGTGGAAATACTGCTAGGTAATACTTAAAAGGAAATAAGAAAAGTCTCTGTCATTTAAAGAGATACAAATTTAATAACTTTAAATTCCCTTACCTACATACTAAACTAAAAAATAGCTAAACCCACTGTTAACCAGGACTGTAGAAAAACAAGTACAAATTCCCCAAAGTATGGTAACGTTGTCCAATCTCTGGAGCCAAATCTAAAACACTGTAAAACTCTATGAAACTATTCATAAGCTTTAATAAAATAATTGAACTATAATGCAAAAGAATTTTAGCTTAGCTGCCTTAAATCCTTTGTGAAAAGAGAAGGGCAGTGAGGCAGAGTTAACTGCATACATAAATACTTTATATACCTATAAAGTAATTTATTATAATCATGTTTGTATAAGTGTTGTTTCATAAGAGCAAAGCAAAAAATAACCTGGGCATGATTTCAAAAACCAGCAATAGAGTGGCTAAATAAACTGATACTCGACATGATATAATTATTTAAAATAATAAGTATAATGGCCTTTGTAGATGCATGAAAATATGCATATTAGATTTAAAAAGCAAGATACAAAATAGTGTATAACAGTATGTATAGATCGATACCATCTATGTAAAATCATATAATGGTAGACTGACAGAGTCAAAGTAGATGAATGGTAATTTATAGGCAGAAGTTGCTATATATTTATTCTTTCTCTAAAATATGTATAAATTTGTAATATTTCTGGAAGCCTATATTTGCCTCAGAAAGGAACTTCTGAAATAACTAAAATCCTAATTCTCACTAAAAATAGCTGTCAAGTATCCTCAAATACTTTACTCTTCACAACAAAAGTTTCACATTCCTACTGAACATAAGTAGCAATGGATATGCAGACTAGGGGAAAGGTGGAGGACTTCTTTGGAGAAGAAACTTCAGTGTTCTGTGCTCACCTGGAAGACAGGTACTACTTGAGATATCCCATGTGGTTCCACTGGATCCTTCAATAAAATGCAGAGGTAGTAAATGACCTTCTGCTGTAAGAAAATAAACCAGATAGCCGAGATCTAAGTGAAACTCATTTTGTTTTCTTTTTCTTCAAGGGATGGCTCAAAATTTTTTCATAAATGGTTATCTCTAAGTAGTAGAACACTTGATAGCTTTTGAAGTGAGGGAGAAGTATAGTCTCATTCTTTAAATGAAAAGAGACAAAACAACAACCAGAGATGATTTTGAAGCTGGGTTAGAAACAAGTTGAAATGCTGACTCCCTATCCATGAAAACCCACTGCATCTCTTTAAAAATAAAGGGACGTTTCTTTTCAATATAAGTTTCACTTTTATCGTTTATAGATATGCCAGCTAAAAGGGAAACACTGCAAGTACTAGAACAGAGAGTCCTCAAGTTTAATTCTGTGACATCAAATACTTTAGGTATTAAGACTCAGTTCAGATCCAGGCATACCCCATAGGCTGCCTCCTCCAGAGAGGCCTGTAATACTTACCACTTAAATACTTACCATGTAAATAGCCTCATTAATGACAAGATCCTTCACCTTGCCCATCTCAATGAAGGTGGTACTTTCTTTGCCTGAGGCATAAGATGAAGTCATCTGGATGCCAAGGGAATCAATGATTAAGAGAGTCTCCTGATCAATCTTCACAAAATGGAGGTAACCAAGCAGGCCTAAGAGGGTGATGAAGATGGCAGCAGAGAGGATCATGCTGTTCTAAAGAGAGAGCCAGACAAAGGCGGTAAGATTACCAAATGGTCCTCCACATATATCTCTGCTGTTTAATACATCAACTCCAGGCAATGCAGAAAAAAACCCATTGTTCTGCTTTGAGTTGAACAGATGGGAGGAACATCCATGGAGGAAGAGGAAATAACTTTTATTTGGGCTCTGAAGTGCTATGAAAGCATGTGATAAAATACACCCACACAAATAATGGATAAGTGTGGGGAGGAGGACCTCCATCAGGAAAACATCCACCATTACACCACTCTTGAGGTTTCTCTTCCAAAATTGCAACTTAAGGACTCAGATCTTTTCTTCTCACACTCCATTAGTAGACTATATAGTGCAAAATCATAGACTGAACAATAAAATGCTTAGCACAGTGTAGGAGACAATACTCAACAGCCACTCCTCCTTCCTAATTGAACTTGGAGTGAATCATGATTGGTTCCTACTCCTTCTGCCAATGATTGGTTTAGAAATGGACACAGACAACTCCGGGCAATGAGATGTGAGGGGAGGTCTTCTGGAAAAATAAGTCCATCTTAAAAAGAGATCTTTGGAAGAGAAGGCCCCTTCATACAAAGGTTTTAATGCCTGTAACTACTACAGTCTCTGCCGGACCATATGGAAAGCTAGGCTGAGGACAAGTAGAGTACACCAAGGGTGGAAGCAGTAAGATGAAAAGAACCAAAAGCAACTGAGTCACTTCTAGAGTCCTCCTACTTCCTGAATTCTTGTTTTGTTAAATAATAAAGATCTTATCATATAGGGCTCTTTTCATTATTTTGGGTTGTGACTAAATCATGTGTTAAGGCAGGCTGACTGACTAACTGAAATGACTAACTAATGTATTAAGGGCTCAAAAAATGGTATTTATTCCTTTGATTCTAAGACACATTTACAACCTTTTAACATTTCTGAAGTTGAAATGTGTTTTTTATTGATGTATGTTTCTTTCATGTGGCATTGTTTTCTTTTTTTCCAAAAAGCTATTATTTAGAAGGATGGCACAGAAAAAAAAATCCTTGATGACCTAGAATCAAGAGATTCAGTAATTTACGAGTGTCATTCCTTGAGGGAAGGAAGTGTCTTACTATTCTTTATTACTGATAAGATGCCCTCTTTGACCTAACTCTAGTCAAGCTCTTCTAAACCTTCGGCCTTGGCTTCCATCCTTGTTGGGCCTGCACTGCCCAACAAGTTGTAGCAAGAATCTTGCTAAGTCAGTTTAGAGAGAACCCCCACTCTTGCTATCTGATCACCCTGGCCTGCCTTCAGCAAGAATCCTGTCAGGTCAGTTTAGCCAAAATCTCTCTTTACCCCCACCCACCCCCTCCTGCTCCTTGGCTATAAATTCCCACTTGTCCGTGCTATATTCAGAATTGAGCCCAATTCTATACTGAGGTCTCTCTTCTCCTACTGCATTGGTTTCTGAATAAAATCTGTTTTTACTGCCTTAACTACTGACCGGCTCTGGTCTTCTTTGACAGTACCTTTCAACTTTCTTCTACCTAGCACATAGTAAGTATTAGATCAGGGGTCTGCAAACTATTTGGGCCTGAGATCTGTTTTTGTCTGGTCCACCTTGAGCTAAGAATGGTTTTTACAATTTTTAAAGTGTTGTTTAAAAAAAAGAAAGAAAAAGAAACAAAAGAATATGAGACAGAGACCTGTAAAGTCTAAAATATCTACTATTTGGCCTTTAAAGGAAAAGTTTGCTGACTTCTGTGCTAGATAATTATTTGTTGATCAATGAATGGAGGATGGAGAAATCTATGTGCTGGGTCTCTGATGATCCAGAAATATCTACTTTGAGTTACTTAAATGCCCAGTATCTAGTACAGTATCTTGTACATAGTCTGAACTGAATAAGCATTATGGAAGGATAGAGAGAAATAAAATTCAGTTCTGGCCCTTAAAGATTTATTAGAGGCAAGACTAATACATATAAAATATTTTGGGAGAATACCATGATACTGACAATAAGTGCCTAAGAAAGGGTTAAAAGAGAGAGCCAGAAAGAGAAAGATTAAAGCACACAGGAATATCCCATGAAGACTTCCAAGGAAGCAGAATTTAATTGGTGCAGAGGAGGTGGCGGCTATTGACAGATATACTTAGTTGAGAAAAGGGGGAAGAACATTCCATGTTGGAATAAATAAGGTAAAAACTTGGAATTTTAACAGAACTGTGAATTCAAAAACTGGAAGGAAAGAAGGGATAAAGAACAGTAAATGCCTAGAGAATCTGATCCATATCAGCTTTTCAATAAGGTAATCCCTGCCCAAAACTTCATTACTACTTGCATTTTTTATACTTCCTTCGTCTGTCTGAAATTCTAACAATTCAATATTCATTTGGGTTGAAGTTAAGCCACGTTTTAACGAACTCCTCATGAGATTTCTTCTCACTCCTAGCTGAGATTCATTACTCTGACGAATAGTTTTGAATGGGGGGGAAACATAAGAAATTTTGGTACACAGAGCCCTTAGGTGTCACAGTGGAGTTTAAAGGAAGATGAGGTTACTGAGTCCTAGGCGCTTGATGGGGGTAAGTGGGATATACTAGGATGAGAGAGATGAGTACAAAAGGGACTGGCATGAAAACAAACTTCTCCTAATTAAAAAGGTTGCCTAAGCAAGCCCTCCCCAAAGAGGAGACATCATAATATAGTGGAAAAGAAAGGGTTTCAGAGTCCGACAGGCCTGGGTTTGAAGCCCAGATACGCCATTTACTAGCTTTGTGATTTCGGATAAGTTTACTCTTTCTGGGCTTTCCTTTTCTTCTAAAGTTGAAAGGAGGCATTCAGTAAAGCAGCTGGCAATTAGTGGGCATTTAATAAAATATCTGTTCCCTCCTCCTCACATAAGCACATGGTCAGAACGCAGGCTAGTCTTAAAATTCAACTATATTATAAATTAAATCTTTTTTATTTTGAGGGGGAAGGACTATCCTGGCAACTGAGCCATTTCAACTGACTTACGAACAAACTTTTCAATACAATTTGGTACAAATTACGGCAGTCTTAATTCTGCATATATCTATGCTAAATTACCATGCTCTCAAATAGGCTCTGATGGAAAAAAGCTAAGGGATGTACTAATGGCAACAATATCCAAATTATAGAAATAAATAGCCCTGCTGCACTTAGTTCTGGTCAGATCACTCCTAGAATAATATATTCAATTCAAGGCACCATATATGAAACTAAACTCATCCTGAAAAGGGCAATTAGGATCGTTCTTTTTATTTGAGGTCTATCACAAAGCTACCCCTTGTGACCCTCACTATACTGTGAAGCTGGCATGGCAGATATTAATTCCACTTTAGAGATATGTGAAAAACTGAGGCTCCGAAAATAGGATTGAGTCTGGAAACTGAGCATAGGAACCACTCATCTCTGAAATTTCATAATTCTTTGGAAAGAACTTGAAGTTGGGAAGGGAGGGGTAAATTGCCTTGAAAAACAGAGATTAGGAAGAACCAAAAAAGCTGCTATCAAGCTCTTCAATAACTCGTGTGTGTGTATATACACACGCACACACATTGTGGAGGCAAAGACAGTTTCTAGAAGACTATATAAGACATTGCTAGCAGTGATTCCTCTGAGGAGTGGAAGTGATGGATGAGGACGAGCCACTTAGTTCTCTGAACTCTTGAAACTGAATTACTATGAGCATGGACTCAGAGCACGTGTAAGTTAAAGTTTTAGGCTGTCGCGCACAGACAACAGGTATGCGGGGTGGAACCACAGAGCATGGCAGCGACCCCAGACAGGGGTAAAGTACACGAGCACAAACTTCAGTAAACGTAATGAAAAGAACTGTCCGGCAGCGAAATGGCGTCCCCAGAACCAGCGACTTCTCGCCCTCCGGCCCTACGACGTTAGGAGGGTTCGGCTAGAGGTCCGGGCTCGACCCTAAGACCCCAAAGGCCCTTCCAAACCCAAGCCCCCAACTCCGAACTCGGGGAGGGGCCGACCAGCCTTTACCTCGCACAGGGTGAAGAGTCCGTAGGCCGCTAGCCACACGGTGCAGGTGACAGCGGTGAGCGAGCGCAACGAAAGCCGAGGGCAGCTGACGCAGAACTCCCGGCAGGATGGGGAGTAGTAGCGGCGCTGCAGAGCCAGGCGACCGCCGCAGATATCCGAGAAGCTCTGCTCGACCTCCATGATCCGGTCGCCCCACCCGCCCGGCCGGCGCCGCTCTAGCCCGCCCGCCGCATCCTCTCGCCGGCTCTGGACCCACTTCCGGAGAACAGGGTTGGCCACGCCCCTCCCGGCGTTCCGCGCAGCCGCAGTTGCACGCCGACAGCTGTGGAATGGTCTTGCGGGTTCAGGTTTTCGCGCCTGGGCTCGCCGGGGATCCTGTGATTCTCTACTCCAGAGATTAGTAGGAGGCCAACAATTCAGCAGTCAGATAAAAAATGCTGTTAACGTGCTTTTGCTTGACAAACTGTTATCTATTTCTAAGCCAGAGTGCTCCCCAAGAAGACAGTCCACAGGTATTCATTCATTCCACTTATTCATTGCTGCGACAGGTAGTTTTTAGGTGCTGAGGATACAGCGGTGAACAATATTGACAAGGTTCCTGCCTTCGAGTAGTTTCCTAGTAAGAGAAACAATATGGAAATAATTTCAGAGAGTGCTGTTAGCAGTAACGTGACGGGCGGGGTGGCTTGGGGACTTGCAATTAGGGCAGTCAGGAAAGTCTCTCTGAGGAAAGACACAGGAGTACAAGGATGAGGATCCAGACTGGTCATGGGGAGCTCCGAAGGAGGGATCTGCTAGGAAGGAGGACCAGGAAAGGTAAAGCCCCCAAGGCTCGAGCAAGGTTGGCTGATTGGAGGAATCGAAAGGTCAGAGAGGCTGACGCAAGGGGAACGCAGCTGGAAGTAGGGGAGCAGGTAGGGGTCAGATCCAGGAGAGTCTTGTAGGAGCCCGGTGAGGAGTTTGGATTCCACTGCCTGGGCGTTCTCTCTCCCAGACCACACGTGGAGCACTGAGTAAGCAGACAAATCCTGGCTGGGAGGTTAGCAAAAGGGGAAGATGCAAACGGTATGGATAATAAAATTAGTAAAATGAGTAATAGCGGCCTGTGGGTTCCCTTTTTTGACTTCGGATGTGGCCTGAGAGTGTTTGTGTGGCTTCTTAAAAGAGTTATGGTGCTTCAGCCCTGAGGCAACATCATGTATTAAAGAATTGATCCCTTTGTGTATGAAGGTAAATGGCATAACGGTCTTACCAGTTTTAAGTCTCTCTGATGGAAGTCAGGTTTTGTTTCTCCATCTTCATCCAGAATTTTGTTTCCCCCTTTTTTTCTAAAGGATTTTCTTCAAGTATTGCTTTGTTTTCCCAATTTTATTTCTGTACCTTGAAACGTACCAAGCAATACACCCTTCTCATTTTTGTAAATATCATGTGATGGTTTTTATAATTATAAAAGTGATGTTTGCTTATTGTGAAAAATTTGAAAAATACAGGAAGGGGAAAATTTAAACCACCCATATTTCCACCAGAGATAAACACTGTCAATGTTTTGGGGAAACCTCTAGTCCTGGAGTTCTTAACCTGGGCTCCATGGATAAGATCAAAATTTCATCTTTTGTTTCATTAACTTCTAACTGAAATTTAATTTCTTTTAATTGTGAATGTAGTAACAAACCAATTAGTATTAGTAATACTTGTGATTTTTGTCACCAGTAGAAACCACAGATATTTTCATTTCATAATAATTGTTAGTGATATCAAAATGTTATTTCCACTCATCATTACTTCAAAATTCCAGTAATTATTAGACCCACTACTAGGGTCTTGTTATTTTATGTGTCAATATAGACGTTTAATAACATGTTTAGAAAATACTTTGATAATATTTTAATTCAGTTTTCTTTGGAGTCCTATGTGTTTTATTCCTTTTAAATCATTATTGTGATAAGGAGTCCATTAGGTTTACCAGACTTACAGAGGGTCTGTGGCACAAAAAAGTTTAAGAACCTGTGCAGGCTCAGAAGTTTCACAACTGTAGAGTCGTAGAAAGAACAAAAGACACCTAAATGTACTTACTTTTTTTGAATAATTTGGGCTACATAGTGTGGTCATATAGTTCCACAATCTCTATAACTGCTTTGCTCTGTCAGATCACAGCGTCATCTTAACTGTTACGCAGTTTGATTCCTCAGTAGAAATGGAAACCTATGTATTTGCCATTCACCTAGATGCCAACTGGGCTATCAAGTGACGAGCTCTCTTCACCATGACTGTAAAAACAGCAAGGAGTGATTCTTTTAGCTCTCAGTGTTGGATTCCAAAGTATTCACAGACTCAGAAGTTCAGTGGACTATGTCAGCAAGGAAGGGCAGCTAATGAAAATAACTTAGAACCTCACAGTTGGCAGGTTTCTCCAAGGACGTTTGATGTCTTTTTGCAGGGTCGCTGAAGGAGTCTCACAACTAATTCCCTAGTGAATTCAGTTGTGGAGAAGCAGAAGAAGGAAGCATGAGAATCATGTGTACTCTTGCATTTGTTAAGTTAGGCTAACTGCTATTAAAAACACACACACACACAATTTCAGTGGCTTAACAAAATAAATATTTATTGTCTGTCTGCTGTTCCTGTGGGTGCTCCTGGTCAGATGACTCATAATTTTTGCCAAGTGGTGATTCAGAGACCCAGGCTCCTTCTCTCTAGTGGCTACAATTCCTTGGGGCCTCCTATGGTCCTCTCCATTGGCTCCTCTCCATCTGGCCAACAGATGAGGGGCAAGAATGGAGGATTGTGCACGGGAGGGTTTTATGACAGAGTCTCCCACCCACTTTCCACTGGGCCAGAACTCCTTAACATGGCCATACCTAACTTCAAAGGAGGCTGGGAAACGTTCTGTCAGTATGCCTAGTGGGGAAAGAGAAGTATGATTTGGAGAATAACTAGCCCAGTCTTTGCTGCACTTTCCAAAGAGTTCTAGCCACAAGAACCAGGGAATATATTTGAGTGCATTGAGTACTGTGATGGCGCTACACAGGATTAATCTGACTTACTTTTGATAAGATGGGTAGTTATTTCTACAGTTGAAGGTATTCTTGGAAGCTTAACGTCTGTGAATATGAATGGTAAGAAAAAATCTAATCAAAGAATTCAGTTAACTTTTTATTTTTATGGCCCATGCTGGATTCTTAAAACTCTTCTGTAGAACCTTCTTTTAGTATTTGCTTATACTTATGGATTGAGTAGTAGTTCTAAGAATACTGTCTTATGCTGTAGTTTTTATTCTATTTACTTTTTTATGATGTGGCATTAATGATTGCACTATTGTGTTAACTCAGAGTGGGTCTCCTATTCAAGGCCACCTACCCATAGGGGAGAAAAAGTAAAGGCCCATATAAGTTAAAAGAAATTGCAACTAAATAGGGTTTTAAAAAGAGACATAAACACCTTTCATCTTTCCTTGTTTAGAATTCCATTTTGATTTATCTGTGTAGTGTTTATGAGTGTATCTCTGTATAGCTGTTTTAGTGGTTGCTCTAGGTATTACATTATATATACACAAGTGTTTTAGAAAAAACTCAGCCTTCCTCCTGTGTTTCTCTTTTCGTCTCACACTGCTACCTCACTCACAACAACCAGCTGGGTGTCCTATGATTTAACTCAATTCTCACACTATCTACTAGTGTCAGATCCCACAGGTTAAGGGCTCAGTCCCACGAGACTACCTCCGACTTCAGATGCCAATTGCAAGTAGTAGGTTCCCCACAACCTCTGTCCGATGTGGCTACAAATTGCAGGTTGTCATGCTCTTGGATTTGATTGTTTGCTAGAACAGCTCACAAAACTCAGGGAAACACATTTCCAATTTATTATAAAATAAAGGATATGATAAAAGATATAGATGAAGAGATACATATGGTGAGGTATGGGAAGGTCCCGAATGCAGAAGCTTCTGTCCCCATGGAGTTGGGGTTCGTCACCCTCCCTGTACGTGGATGTGGTTACCAACCTGGAAGCTCTTCAAACCCTGTATTTGAGATTTTTATGGAGCCTGCATCATGTAGGCATGATCCATCATTAACTCCACTTCCAGCCCCTTTCCTCTCTCTGGAGAATGGGAAGCAGGGCTGAAAAATGCCAAGCTTATACTCATGGCTTGGTCTTTCTGGTGACCAGCCTCCATCCAGGAGTCCACCAAGGGTCACCTCATTAGAACAAAAGACACTGCTGTCACCCAGGAAATTCAAAGGGATTTAGGAGCGCTGTGTCAGGAACTGGGGTCAAAGACCAACTATTAGAACAAAAGATGCTTCTAGTGCTCTTATCACTGAGGAAGTTATATGGGTTTTAGGAGCTCTGTGCCAGGAACCGGAGGCAGAGAACTATATATATATATATATATATATATTTTTTTTTTTTTTTCCTGTTATCTCATAACAACTCTCTACTGGTATCAACATTTTACCAGTTCAAGTGAAGTATAAAAACTTAACTTCCCTTTACCCTTCCCCATTTATAATCGTCTTAATATTTTCTCTACATTCATTGAGAACCACATCAGACTGTGGCATAATTTTCACTTCAGCCATCAAACATAATTTAGAAAACTGAAGGGAGGAAGGAAAGTCTATTGTGTTTACTCATATTTTTGCTCTTTTGGGTTTTTCTTCCTTCTTGATGTTCCAGGATTCCTTCTCTTATCATTTACTTTCTGCTCAGAGAACTTCCTTTACCCATTCTTTTAAGATAGGTCTGCTGGTGACAAATTCTCTTAGTTTTCCTTCATTTGAGAATGTCTTGATTTCCCCTTCATTCCTGGAGGATATTTTTATTGGATATAGAATTCTGGATTGACATTTTTCTTTCAGCACTTGGAAAATATTGTGCCTCTTCTTTCTGGCCTCCATGGTTTCCGATGGGAAATCTCTCCCATTGGAAATCTCACATTTGAACAATTTTCCCCCTGTAGTCTTGTTTCTCCATCACTGCTTTCAAGAGCTTTTTCTTTGTCTTTAGTTTTCAGAAATTTGACTATATCTTGGCATGAATTTCTTTGGATTCATCCCATTTGGAGTTTGCTCAGCTTCTTGAATTTATAAGTTTAGGTCTTGCCAAATTTGGGAAATTTTCAGCCGTAATTTCTTCATTTTTTTTTCAGCCTCACTCTCTTTCTTCTGCCCTTCTGCGACTCTGATGACACTATTGTTAGGTTTTTTTGTGTGATAGTCCTACAGATCCCTGAAGCTCTGTTCATTTTTCTTTTTCAGTCTGTTTTCTTTCTCTTGGTCAGATTGGGTAATTTCTGTTGTTCTGTCTTCAAGTTCACTGATTCCTGTGTCTCCTCCATTCTTTTGTTGAGCCTGTACTTTGAGTTTTTTGCTTTAGTTATTATATTTTTCAGTTCTAAAGTTTCCATTTGGTTCTTCTTGATATCTTCTATTCTTTACTGAGACTTTCTATTTTTCCATTTCTTTGAAGGGTTTATAATCGCTGTCGAAGCATTTTTATGATGGCTGCTTAAAAATCCTTGTCAGAGAATTCTAACATCTATGTCATATTGGCATTGGCATCTATTGACTATTGTCATTCAAGGTGAGATTTTTCTGGTTCTTGGTATGATGAATGATTTTCATTTGAAACCTGGCATTTTGGATATTATGAGATTCTGGATCTTATTTAAATCTTCCGTTACAGCAGGCCTCCACGGACACTGCTCCAGTAGAAGAAGGGGGCACTGCCACATTACTGCCAGGTAGAGGTGGAAGTCCAAGTTCCCCACGTGGCCTCCACTGACACCTGGTTGGGAGGTGTTCCCTGTGACCTCTGGGTGGGGGTGGAAGTCCAGGCTCCCCACAAGTTCTCCATTGACACCACCGGCTGGTGCTGGGGGAAGCAGTTACCACTCAGCGGGGATGAAAGTCCCCACTCCTTACTCGGCCTTCTCTGATACCACCCCAGTGGCAGGGTGGGGCACCTCTTTATAGCCTGGCAAGGTAGAGGTCTACATTGCCCGCCTGGCCTTTGCTGGCAGGAGTGAGTGTGGGGCTGAAGTTTTTTCAGTAGTGTTTGTCTGGAGTATTGTCTAAAGTTTTCTCCCTTACTAGCTTGCTCCTTACTTTGTCCTTTGGCTAGAGGGAGTAGGTTTTCCTGGTTGCTGTGTTCTCCAGCACCCAGTCAGGAATATCTGAGGCAAAAAGAAAACCCAGGGAACACACTACTGTGTCATTCCGAGATCCCTAGCCAGCCTGTCTCTTCTCTCCTTCTTTCAGAGCTTTTTGTTTGTTGGTTTTATATAAAATGTCCAAGGACTTTAGCTGTTGTTAGTGGGAAGGATAGAGAAAAATATGTCTACCCTATCTTTTTTTTTTTTTTAAGGAAGATTGGTCTTGAGCTAACATCTGTGCCCATCTTCCTCTACTTTATATATGGGACCCCTGCCACAGAATGACTTGATAAGTGGTGTGTAGCTCCCTGCCCAGGATCCGAACTGGTGAACCCCAGGCCACAGAAGCAGATCACGTGAAATTAACTGCTATGCCACTGGGCTGGCCCCTACTCCATCTTTCATAAGTGGAATTTTCCTCATCTGTTAAAATTTTTTTTTTTTGGTGAGGAAGATTTGCTCTAACCTAACATCTTTTGTCAGTCTTCCTCTTTTTCTTGCTTGAGATTAGCCCTGAGCTAACATCTGTGCCAGTTTTTCTCTATTTTTTTTTTTTTAAGATTTTTTTATTATTTCCTTTTTCTCCCCAAAGCCCCCCGGTACATAGTTGTGTATTCTTCGTTGTGGGTCCTTCTAGTTGTGGCATGTGGGACGCTGCCTCAGCGTGGTCTGATGAGCAGTGCCATGTCCGCGCCCAGGATTCGAACTAACGAAACACTGGGCCGCCTGCAGCGGAGCACGCGAACTTAACCACTCGGCCACGGGGCCAGCCCC